>NC_081375.1:9504677-9507177 GCF_030684315.1 Stegostoma tigrinum
AGGGTGTGTGCGTGTGTGTGTGTGTGCATGTGAAAGAGGGTGTGTGTGTGTGAAAGAGGGTGTGTGCTAGTGAGTGTGTGTGTGTGAGTGTGAAAGAGGGTGTGTGCGTGTGTGTGTGTGTGCGCATGTGAAAGAGGGTGTGTGCGTGTGAAAGAGGGTGTGTGCATGTGTGTGTGTGTGCTCGTGAGTATGTGTGTGAAAGAGCGTGTGTGCTTGTGTGTGTGTGTGTGTGTCTGTGCGTGTGTGTGTGTGTGTGTCTGTGCTTGTAAGTGTGTGTGTGCGTGTGCTTATGAGTGTGTGTGTGTCTGTGCTTGAGTGTGTGTCTGTGCTTGTGAGAGTGTGTGTGTGTGTGTGCGTGAGTGTGTGTGTGCTTGTGAGTGTGTGTGTGTCTGTGCTTGTGAGTGTGTGTGTCTGTGCTTGTGAGTGTGTGTGTGTGTGCGTGTGCGTGAGTGTGTGTGTGTCTGTCTGTGTGTGTGTGCGTGAGTGTGTGTGTCTGTCTGTCTGTGTGTGTGTGTCTGTGCTTGTGTGTGTGTGTGTGTGTGTGTCTGTGCTTGTGAGTGTGTGTGTGTGTGAAAGAGGGTGTGTGCTTGTGAGTGTGTGTGTGTGAAAGAGGGTGTGTGCTTGTGAGTGTGTGTGTGTGTGTGTGTGTGTGAAAGAGGATGTGTGCTTGTGAGGGTGTGTGCATGTGAATGTGTGTGCTTGTGAGTGTGTGTGTGAAAGAGGGTGTGTGCTTTTGAGTGTGTGTGTGAGTGTGAAAGGTTGTGTGCGTGTGAGTGTGTGTGTGAAAGAGGGTGTGTGCTTGTGAGTGTGTGTGTGAGTGTGAAAGAGGGTGTGTGCTTGTGAGTGTGTGTGTGAAAGAGGGTGTGTGCGTGTGAGTGTTGAAAGATGGTTTGTGCATGTGAGTGTGTGTGTGTGCGTCCGTGCTTGTGAGTGTGTGTGTGTGTCTGTGCTTGTGAGTGTGTGTGCTTGTGAGTGTGTGTGTGTGTGTGTGAAAGAGGGTGTGTGCTTGTGAGTGTGTGTGTGTATGTCTGTGTTCGTGAGTGTGTGTGTCCGTGCTTGTGAGTGTGTGTGTGTTGTGTCTGTGGATGTGTGTGTGTGTCTGTGGATGTGTGTGTGTGTCTGTGCTTGTGAGTGTGTGTATCTGTGCTTGTGTGTGTGCCTGTGCTTGTGCCTGTGTGTGTGTGTCTGTGCTTGTGAGTGTGTGTCTGTGCTTGTGTGCGTGTGTGTGTGTCTGTCTGTCTGTGTGTGTCTGTGTGTGTGTGTGTGTGTGTCTGTGCATGTGTGTGTGTCTGTGCTTGTGAGTGCTTGTGAGTGTGTGTATCTGTGCTTGTGTGTGAGTGTGTGTGTCTGTGCTTGTGAGTGTGTGTGTGTGCTTGTGGGTGTGTGTTTGTGTCTGTGCTTGTGAGTGTGTCTGTGCTTGTGAGTGTGTGTATCTGTGCTTGTGTGTGTGTGTGTGTGTGTTTGTGCTTGTGCCTGTGTGTGTGTGTCTGTGCTTGTGAGTGTGTGCCTGTGCTTGTGTGTGTGTGTGTCTGTCTGTCTGTGTGTGTGTCTGTCTGTGTGTGTGTGTGTCTGTGTGTGTGTGTCTGTGCTTGTGTGTGTGTCTGTGCTTGTGAGTGCTTGTGAGTGTGTGTATCTGTGCTTGTGTGTGTGTGTGTGAGTGTATGTGTCTGTGCTTGTGAGTGTGTGTGTGTGCTTGTGAGTGTGCTTGTGAGTGTGTGTCTGTTCTTGTGAGTGTGTGTGTGTGTGTGCGCGTGAGTGTGTGTGTGTCTGTGCGTGTGTGTGTGTGTCTGTGCTTGTAAGTGTGTGCGTGTGTGTGCTTATGAGTGTGTGTGTCTGTGCTTGAGTGTGTGTCTGTGCTTGTGAGTGTGTGTGTGTGTGTGTGTGTGTGTGTGTGTGTGTGTGTGTGAGTGTGTGTGTGTGTGTGTCTGTGCGTGAGTGTGTGTCTGTCTGTGTCTGTGCGTGAGTGTGTGTCTGTCTGTGTGTGTGTGTGTGTCTGTGTGTGTGTGTGTGTGTGTGTGTGTGTGTCTGTGTGTGTCTGTGCTTGTGTGTGTGTCTGTGCTTGTAAGTGCTTGTGAGTGTGTGTATCTGTGCTTGTGTGTGTGTGTGTGTGTGTGCTTGTGAGTGTGCTTGTGAGTGTGTGTCTGTGCTTGTGAGTGTGTGTGTGTGTGTGTGTGTGAGTGTGTGTGTGTGTCTGGGCGTGAGTGTGTGTCTGTCTGTGTGTGTATCTGTGCGTGAGTGTGTGTCTGTGTGTGTGTGTGTGTCTGTGTGTGTGTGTGTGTGTGTGTGTGTGTGTGTCTGTGCTTGTGTGTGTGTCTGTGCTTGTAAGTGCTTGTGAGTGTGTGTATCTGTGCTTGTGTGTGTGTGTGTGTGCTTGTGAGTGTGCTTGTGAGTGTGTGTCTGTTCTTGCGAGTGTGTGTGTGTGTGTGTGTGTGCGCGTGAGTGTGTGTGTGTGTCTGTGCGTGTGTGTGTGTCTGTGCTTGTGAGTGTGTGTGTGTGTGTG